>NC_056749.1:357148392-357168392 GCF_019279795.1 Protopterus annectens
TGTGGTTCCAACATCATATATATATATTTATCTTACTCATTTAGTGGACTGCCTTTTTTAATGTCATTTATATGGTCACTGATTCTCTCTTTAATATTTCCATTAGTTTTATCTAAATAAAAAGATGGAATTCCTGACAAATGACTGCATATATTATATTACTAGTATAACATATATATTAATTATTAGTATATGCCATCACTGTTACAGGATGTATAAATCTATTACCTTTACGAATATAAGGTCAGTATTTACAATTATAACAAGGACATGCTCCCTTTGAAATGAATATTCTTCTTAACTTAAGTGTGTAGATTTTTATACCACAATCTGTTTCAGAGATCTATTATTTCTAAAAGAAAAAGAGGGTATATAACTGATCAAGTCTATAAAAATGTCATTAGTTGTAGGAACATGCGTATGTCTGTTAACAATGTTAAATATACTATTACAGTTAATTGTATAGATAGATAGTGTGTTTCAATTTCCATCTATCGTACTGTACAAGATCTGCAAGCTAAATCATTAAAACAGGAAGATGCCAGAGGGAGTGGCTTGGATGGCAAGCTGAAAGGAGTTCTTGAGCTCTGCAGTCATCATTTTTTCCTGACAGGATTGTTTATTTAATTTCACAAAGACCTGAAACCACTAAAATCAGATTTTAGAATTCATAACCTACAACGTGGTGTAAATTTTAAGCTAAAATGTTTATATTTTCCTGTCAAACTTTCAAATAGAAGGGACATTGAAACTACATTCACAAAGGAAGATGAGCAGCTCCAAATTTTCTCACCAAGAAACTCCAATGAAGAAAGAACTACAGGTAATCCTTACTACAGTTCAAGACTTGGTGGGTAAAATAGAGAAATTAAACTTAAAAGTGGACAATATAAAATAAGATACCACCAAACAAATAACCTAATTAAATGAATTTCTTAAACAACAAACTGCCTAGCTTTCTGCTTTGGAAGATTCTGTAACAGATGTATACTACAGGTTAACAGAAAGAAAGAAAAAACAGACTTTCTACTACAAGAAAATACCAGACTCATTGAAAAGATAGACGACACTGAGAATAGAATCAGGAGAAACAACATAAGAATCTATGGGAATCCCAGAGCAGATGGAGGGGGACAATATGATTAATGTTCTGACTTCTTGGAGTCCTAAAATCCTAAACCTACCTGAAGCACTATCTTTCAGGATAGAAAGGGCAAACAGGTCTTTAACTACAACTTCTGCATCCAATAATAACAGCCATCCAAGATCTTTTATTGTAAGAGTTATCTCCACTCAAGACAAAGAAACTATCAGGTTTGACAAAGACTTTTCACCCCTTGCAATGTCCCTCCAATAAAATCATTTAAAAAGGAAGGAATCAAAGCACAAGTCATAGGCCCCTCAAGAATAAGACTATCCCTGCCAGAAGGAAAGAAAACATTTGATTCTCTCAAAGAAGCATCCACATTTGTCCAAAAAAAGAACCTTTTAAGTCAACCTGAATCCATGGATTCTTCAATGAACTTAAAAAGATAAGCTTCAAAAATAAGTGGACAATTAAATAAAAAAAGAAACACAGAGACAAATGATTATACATAACTTTACATTTCATGCAAGTTTTTGTTTTCTCCCTTCTAAATAATACACTGAAGGTAATATAACTTTCTTTTATCTCCTATTATCTTTCCCACAACAATGCTAACTTTATAAATATATGTTACTCAAAATTCAAATAAATCAACATCTTATCCAACTGCAAACTTCTCTTTTATACTTTTATCTCTTTATATACATGGTATAGCACTAGGGAAATGGTATAAAATGGCTTACTCATTTCATATATTTATATATATTTATTTTATATCCTATACTTATTTCTTGTGCCTCCCCTTTCTGTTTTAGTCCTAGTGTCATACTATTTAATCACTGTGTGAGAGAGAAATGCTTTACTGTGTTACTTACTGTTAAGTAATTAAAAAGAAAGTGGTGCCATTTTATTATTATATATGCATTTACTACTTAACTGAACCTCTGCAATGTGCTCCATTTAGCTAATACAGCTTATAGCTATGTATGGTTGGTAATCTGGTGCCTTTATTTTAAATATTCATCATTTTACAAGTTATGGTTAAAGCTTCACTTCACTAGAAAATTCCCACCTACTTAGTTTTTGATGGAATTTTGACAACTTTTGTGACAAGCTCAAGCTTCTAAAGTCTTCAGTTAGCACACAAACTCATTAGAAACAATCTGTGCTGTCTTGCAGAAAGTAGGCATGACCTCTGAACCTGTTTTTCTTCACTGAACTCTAACAGCCAATCACATTCAAGAATGATCATTTGAACTGTGTTTTCATTCAAAATTTTTTTTACCTAAAAAGTCTTATAAGCATATGTTATACTGTAAATAGTGATTTGTTTAATCTGAATTACATTTATAATTAAATAAGAATTACAAACATTTCTGACAGTGAGAGTTTTAAATGCATTTTGTTCTGTCTGCTTTAATGACATTACAGCCCTGTATTTACTCATAGCAACAATCAATTATTAAGATTAATCAATTTATCTTAGTCTGTTTAGATAAAAAGAATTTTAAGAAATTGTATACAGCTTCATGTTCTTAGTTCATGCATACATAGTATATTAAATTGAATGTTTCCTTTTGTATGTTTTTAATGCACATGCAGTTTCCCTTCTGCTTGCTGTTAACCTGCAGTAGCTAGAAATTCCCACTAGATGTCATGAGAGGGTTTGTGGCTTCTATGAAAGATATAGTAAGGATATAGTTTATCCATGCAGAAGGTTATTTAGATATAGAGTTTTATTTTCAAATTTAAAGTTTTTAAATTGTCCATAACAGTTTTAAAAATCTATTTGGCATAATGAATCAAAGAAAGCACTTTTCAATTCTACTTATAATAGCAGTCTCCATCAAATTATACTATTTAACATTATATTTGTTAGTCAATTGGTTGAACAACCCTATGAAAAGGAGTAGTGTCAAAAATATTTAAGGTTACATAAAGCAGACTTTGCATTCATTCAGGAATCTTACTTAGTAACAGAAGAACTAAACAAATTAATCTTAAAGGATTATAAGATTTTGGTAAGTTGAAACTACAACCACAAAAGAAGAGATGTCCTGATTTTATACAGAAAATAAATGAGAATTCCAGATATAGTTGACTCATACGCAAGCAATGATGGTATGTGTGCTTTAGTCATACTAAAACTAAAATAAAAATGTACACATTTGCAAACACCTACTGGATACTGGGTATTGGGACTAAAATTGTGAAAAAAACATTTTTTCACCAAGTCTAAAGGGGAGTTATTATTAACAGGTGATTTTAATTGTATCTTGTCATCCACTGATACCACAAGCTCTAAGCCCTTCAAGATGTCCCCTGTGGCCAAGTGTGATGCTCCTGCCCTGGCCCAGTAATCAAGGAACCTCAATCTTCACCGCTAACACTGGTGAGGGACATGCACATTGAGAGGATGACAAGTACACACACAGTAAAGTACAATTTCCTTTAAGAGCACACAGAGATTACAGTCAGTCTAGGGCTGGTTTCTCTCTCCATTTCCCCAATAAGACTCCCCACTGGCACAGCTATAGGGTTAAGATCTCAGCCGAGTAGTCAAGCCAAAACCTCCAGCACTCTTTCTGTCCAACCAGTGGTTTGTATCCCTGCCTAAGTAGCTGACACACACACACACTTTGAGATTTGATTTATATACAAACTCACAAGACACTCCTGGGGAAGGCTGGCATATGCTCAACAGCTATGCCTCCTTCTGCCCAGGCTATATAGTAGTACCACCTGCCAGCAGCCACTACTTATCAGCTACCATACGGCCCTTTAGAAAGGTGACAAATTCTACTGTGCAATGTTACTGTTATCCAAATGGTAAGTGTGAGCAGAACTTTTAAGGCTATTCCAGAGTGGCCTGTACAGTATCACCAAATACATATGCAAGTACTCTAAGAGCTTAAATATCTCTATACAAACCAGCCACAATTAAAAGTTTTAAATATACTTAATAATAAATAGTAAAAGCATAGGACAATACTCATTAACTCACTACAGTGACAACTGCAAACTAGGAGCCATAATTGAAACTCCTAATGATGTGGACATCCTACAAAATGGCCTCACTGAGACAGATGACTGGTGTCAAAGCCACAGCCTCAAGCTCAATGCCAAAGAGTGCATTGTCATCCCCTTTGGTAAAAACTCTGTACCCATGAACTACCACATAGGTGGTAATCCACTTAACACCAAAAGTGCGATAACAGACCTTGGGACACAGGTGGACAGTAGTCTCTCCTTTGATAATCACATCACCACAGTAGTCAGAAAATCCTTCTTTGTGGCACACCTCATCACAAAAGGTTTCTCATCCAGGAAGAAAGAGGTCATTGTTCCACTCTACTTGTCACTCATTAGACCCATTATAAAATAAAGAACAACACCCCTTTTGGTATGTATCTCACAAGACATCTACAGCAACTGGAAAGGCCAAAGAAATACCTCATAAAGAGGATTACTAGCCTCAAACAGATGCCCTAAGCAGACAGTCTTAAAAAACTCCAGCTTTACTCTGGCACATATCACCTACTCAGAGGCAATCTCTGCCCAACATACAAAGCTATGTCAAACCCAGAGCTGTTGGACATGCTCCACTTAAAGAAATCCCAATCCCTCTGAGCTACATGCTCTAGGGACGTAAACCTTGTCAACCACCATAAACAGAACATGCTGGAGGAATAGATTCCTGTCCCAGATACTTCCCATACTCTGGAACAAACTACCTATCTATATCAAACAAAGCTCCTCATTAGCATTCTTCAAGAAAAATCTTGATGATTGGATGGGAAATAGGAAATTCATCCCGGGGATCACCTCTGTGGCTCTGCTCAACAAGGGCACAGGAACATAATTTTCTTGTGTAGAAAAAGCCAGGATACATTTTGGCTAGGCTTATATAGGCCCTAGGGGCAATAGCATAGTACCTACCTATGAACCTATGAAATACTTTAAAACATTCTCATATAAATACAGAAAACTTCTAGACAGATCTTACTATTTTCCTATCTATCCCTAAGAGAGAAATACTATGATCTAAGTCTTGCTTGCAGAGGCAGGCAGATGGATACAAGTGCTGAGTGAATATTTACAGGCCCAAGACAAGATACAAAATGCACAGACTTTCTCTGAGAGATATTTCTTAAATTAGTAATGCACATTACTGCTGGGATAGCTAGATGACATCATTCTTGTCACCTCTGCCTTAGTTCCCAGGCTAACAGGACCCAATAGAATTTATTGTATCTCTGTCAAAAGTACTTATCTCTCAGATGTACAGCTGCTAGGAAGTCACAGAGCAATAGAAAAACATTTTACACGTGAAACCTAGTAATTTTCTCTGTCTGAAGACAATAGAAAGAAACCCCTAGCACTAGAAATCATGTATTTTAGCTGAGATAAACTAACTTTAGCACATTGTAAAACTGTTTACTTATTTTCTTAGAGTTTGAAAGTTAACTCTGTATATTCTAGCCTTTACCATCAACACACACATAGGCATGTAGTTTATACACATTCTGCTCTTTTCCACCAGGATGCACTGTGGTTACATTCTTGAAGCTCAGTACACAATATATAGTTTTCTTACATTTGTAGACAAGCCTAAGGATATTAATATTTACAATGACATAGAATTATTTACAAAATTCTAGCTAGCCAGGCTGGCAGCCTTCACACCAAGCACTTGAACAGCTACATACAAACTAATAAAAAGCTGGGTGCGTACCACAGTAAAAAGCAAAATTTTTAATAAAACAAAAATGCTAAAACAAAGGTAAGTGCTTTCACTACCTCCAGTTAGCTTCATCAGACCTAATTAAAGCAGTTATTCCTTCACTTAAATACAAACAGCAATTAAAAACCCAGAAGTACATCACCCATTTCTTAAAGTTATAGTGATCATACATATGAAACATTGTTCCTTCACAAACAGAAAATGTATACGACAGTCATAATAATCCTTAAAAAATGAAATAAATGCATACAAAACTTATAAAAATATACATATAAAAATTGTATGCAAAGGAACAATGTTTCATATGTATGGTCACTATAACTTTAAGAAATGGGTGGTGTAATTCTGGGTTTTTGATTGTTTTTGATTGCTGTTTGTATTTAATTGAAGGAATAGCTGCCTTAATTAGGTCTGATGAAGCTACTGGTAGTGAAAATGGTTACCTTTGTTTTAGCATCTTTGTTTTATTAAAGTTTTTGCCTTCTACCATGGTGTGCTCCGAGTATTTTATTAATTTGATTTTGGGTTTATGCTTGGTAGTCCACTTTATCAACCAGATAGTCTCTTTACTTACAATTTTTGGCTGCTTCATTTTCCTGGTTGGACATGGCTGAAGGCATATCCAGTGAATTGGAGTATAAAATCCATGTGTGGTCAACAATCAAACAGAATGTCTGCAGAGACTGTTACTTCCAGGGAAGAATACATTAATGAGTTATACATTTGATAAGAATAAAAGAAGTGCCACAGAAAAGACTGAAATATAACACAATTTATATGTGTTGTATAGAGGTCTTGAGAACAAGCTCTATATATTTAAATGGATGCGGTGGCAGATATTCCATCTAGAGGCATCCATACATTTTAAAATCATCCCTAGAGGTCTGATGGTGCTCAAAAGGCCAATGTATGGCATTATGTATCCTGACCTCTTGAAACAGTGGCAGACTATGAATCTTGGATTAGGCTTTGATTACATGCAGGTATTTGGTGGAATTTTATAAACCAATGGAAGAAGCATTACTGAGAGAGGTGGATAAGATACATCTCATTCAGAGCCAATTCTCACCTGAAGTTATTGGAGACAAACTATATGAGAATATACAAAAGTTTGAAAGAAGACTACAAACAGCCAATTGTAAGAAATTACAACAAAACCTGGGTGATTTTTGGGGATTAGAACCTGTTCTCTTGGCCTAGATCTAATGAGATGATGACTTCTAGACAGTGGCATAATAATGGGGAGGCCAGCCTTGTTAATGAGACTGTGAATGTGAATAATTCTCATCGGGAAGTAGGTCAACACTTGCAGCCATAGCTACGGTGATTCAGGTGCAGCATATAGAACAGGACTCTATACAGGCTTTGCAAGCTGTATTTGTTCCTTTAAGTGAAGTGCAGGAGGTTTCTAACTGCAGAGACATCATTATGACAGTGTTAGTACATCAGACAGCACAGAACATGGAGGCCAAACAGTGCCATGCAGCCTCTACTCAATGAGTGAATTTTTCTCTTGCAGATCCACTTCCTCTATCTTTAGAGAACAAGAGAGAGAATGAGGAGCTGCTTGAGAAGAGGATGACTACGGCAGAGATATCAGTCAACACAGAACAAAGACAAGATAAACAGATGGAAAATGACTTAAATTATTTAGTTATAAATATTTCTTCACTTACGTTAACTCCTGAACAGAATAGCCATCTTAACAGCTGGCTATCATTTATTCTGAGTCTACATTTGGTAATCAAAATTTTAGTTAATCGAATACCTAAAGCTCGACACCTAAACAGTGAAAGCTGTAAACATCAAAAAGCCACTTCCTTGAATTTTTTCGTAGGGAAAAAATTTGCTTGGCCATTATCGGGAATCTGCCCTTTTCTCCACTGTAGAGTGATCTCAGAGGTGACATATTTAGTTAGGGGGGTGTGAGGGACAAAGCCCCCCATTCATTTAGGGTTTGAATTTTTTTTTTTTCTGCAGCCAAGTGATTTTTTTTCTTATGAAAAAATTCACAGAAGTGGCCATTCAATGTTTATAGCTTTTGCTGTTTAGGTGTCAAGCTTTAGGTATCTGATTACCTAAAGCTTCGACTATGTAATATAGACCCGTTTATTCCAATGCAACAGTCAGATTTGTCTGAGGTCATTATAGATGTCAAAATGTTTGCTAGGAACTTGTGTTTAAGAAGGTATTTTGCTGATTCAATAGAAACACGTGAATCCTTTAAGAAAAATAGAACATTTGTTCCTGTGATTGACCCCATTGTTGAATTGTTCACTGCTATGTGTGATAAGGAAGTTCATTTAATGCATGAAACTGAATTTTGTAGAAGTAGGTTTAATTTAAATGAAGGTGAACATTGTATACTGACACAGTTGAAAGACCTTTCTTTGACAGAGATACGTCCCTCAGATAAAGGGGGAAGTATTGCTGTTTTAGATAAAGTCATTATTTGCACAATATGACAGATTTATTGTCTGACAGTGAAACCTATGTTCAGCTTAATAGAGAACAAGTGGAGGGGATTATGGAAAGAATTGCTTTCTTTTTGATATGTGCATGATCAAAGTTATAAATGAAGGTCTTTTTAAGTATTTTTCTGTTGGGTTTCCAGTCATACCAAGTTTCTATGGCCTCCTTAAAGTTCACAACAATAGTAGCGACCCACCCATCTGTCCCATAATTTCCAGTAGAGGGTGGGCCACAGAACTGCTCTCCATTTATGTGGAGAAAATGTTACATCCTTTTGTTAATTCTACTAAGACAGTATTGAAAGATACCAAGTATTTTTTCTTTTTGTGGAACAAGTACAAGATAAAACTGGATTGATTTTTCTGACTTCAGATGTTAATTCTATTCATTGTTATTCCCAATGAATGGGGGATAGAGAGCATCAGAACCATTATTTCAGGCATAACAGGTATAGATGATAAAAAGTATTAGTCTAGTGTGCAGTATTAGTCTAGTGTGCAGTTTATTAGAGTTAATTTTAGAGAATAATGTGTTTTTCTTTAACAAAAGGTTCTTTCTACAGAAGGTTGGCATAGTGATGGGCACAGCTTGTGCGAACAGTTACACCAACCTGGTTTTAGCACAATGGGAACAAGTGAGTGTTATGTTGAACAATGAATTCTGTAGACACATTTTGACTTATAAGAGGTTTGTGGATGACATCTGTGTTTTGTGGGATGGACTTGTAGAAGATGCCATACATTTTGTAGATTATTTACATACTACATCATTTTGTAAAATTCAGCTATAACTACTCATCTGAAGCCATAGAATTTTTAGATGTTAGAATCACCAAAAGTTTATTTGGTGATGTCATCAAAAGCCCTGCAAGAAGAATTCCTTTCTACATAAGGGGGGTATGCACCCCTGTCATGTTTATAGAAACATTGTGAATGGTCAAGCAGTGAGAATAACGTGATTACATAATAATGAGGATATGAACTTTGCGTTATATGAGTTAAGAACTAGTTTTTTAAAAAGAGGGTATAAAGAGAGTGAGGTGGATGCTCTGATTACTGAAGCCCTAGAAGAACGAGGTACTAGAGGATACCCCTATTTCTCAGACAGATCTAATAATATCCCAAGTGATGGAGAGAGATCACATAGGAATAATGTGACTAGGCTAACACTGACGTATAATGGCAATGTCAGTAAGATTTGTGACATTAAGAAGAATTAGGGCATATTAAGTATGGATGAGAAATTTAGAGGACTAATTGGCAGTGACCCTGACTTTAGCATCAGAAACAGCAAGTCACTAAAGAGGCAATTATGCTATAAAAGTGCTAGCAAAGGCTATACACCATCATCACATAGAGAGGGGGAATTTTCATGTAGACACTGTGAAGCCTGTAACTTTATACATGTGGGTAATCATTTTGAGCATCCACTGAAAGGGTTTGTCATAGAGACATCTCTATATGCTGATTGTAATACAAAAGATGTGATCTATTTCTCTTATTGCTCAGTGTGTTTTGTGTACTATGTAGGAAAGACCAACAGGCATTTGAAAGAACGTATTTTAAAACATGTAGGTGATGTGAGGAATAAGAGGGCTAATAGTGCATTAGGACAACACATAATAGACAAGGGTGATGAACACAGTTTTAGATTTTTAGTTTTAGAGATTATAGCCACAAACATTAGAGTGGGTGACATTAAGAATCTCACACAAGAAATGTAGCAACAGTGGATTATACAGTTAGATGTTAAGTTCCCAAGTATCAATGAGCGTATATCCCTGAAACCCCATTTAAAATCCCACCCTTTAAAACATTGAAGTTTGACTGTTTTTATAACATTTTTATATTTTTATAACTTTTGTATGCATTTATTTCATTTTTTAAGGATTATTATGATTATAGTATACATTTTCTGTTTGTGTAGGAACAATACTTCATATGTATGGTCAATATAACTTTAATAAATGGGTGGTGTACTTCTGGGTTTTTGATTGCTGTTTGCATTTAAGTGAAGGAGGTGCTATTTTAATTACGTCTGATGAAGCTACCTGGATGGTAGTGAAAGTGCTTAGCTTTGTTTTAGCATCTTTGTTTTATTAAAATTTTGGCCTTCTACCATGGTGTGCACCCAGTTTTTTATTAATTTTATTTTCGGTTTGTGCTTATTAGTGCACTTTATCAACCAGAAAGTCTTTTTACTTACAACTACACACAAGACAGAAACCTAATTGACATTGATAATATAAAAATATTATCTTCCCTGAAATATTCTCACTACTCTTACAGATTTGGCACACAGGCCAGCACAGACAAGTCTTTGTAACCACTTCTTTACTGGCCAGTACTGATAATGTAATGCTGACATCATGCCCTATGTCTGACAACAATGCTATCACCTTCAATGTAACACTTAATACTGACCTCTTAAACTTCTTCCAAAGACTACCTGCTTATCTAGTAATAGTACAAGGATTTAAAGAATGGTTTATAGATGAAATAAAGCTTTACTTAGACCCCAATAATAATGGAGAGGTTTTAGATATTATCCTATGGGACACTTTAAAGGTAGTCTTACATGGTAAAGTTAAAAGCTGGTATATAAGCGAAAGGAAATAGTGGGATAAAATACTAGTAGACAAACAAAAAGAAATTGATGAACTAAAACTTACATCAAATGACAAATCTGCATTAAGTGACATATGTAAAATGTCAGGATATCATGCAGCATAAAATATCAATAAATGTGGGAAAAAATCAGAAAACAATCCTACTCAATCCAAATAATAATTACAGGATTGTGATTAGATCTAAATATTTAAATGAAAAAGTCATATAAAAGAAATAATATACACTAGAAATATTCAGACTATCAAAGTTACAGATCTAGAAAATATGTTTTAAAAACCATTAAAAGAATGTTAATAATAACTCATCTACAAGTGATAATAAAAGTATAGACAACTTTCTTGCTAATAATATTCAAAAGCTATCCAAGCAGAATATTAATAACATAGACAGACACTTTTCCTTTAAAGAGTTAATGGAACAAATAAAAAATCTTAAGACAAAAAAGCACCAGGGCTGGATGGTCTAATTCTGGAAGTTTGCAAACTCTTACCTGATAATATCTTGAAAATCATACTCAATGTATTCCAAGAAGTTAAAACTACAGCAAATATTCCTTCCTCCCTCATGGAAATATTCTATCATTTTCTCTCTTCCTAAAACCAAATAAAGAGCCCAACCTTTGTACATCATACAGGCCAATTTCTTTTCTTAACATTGATTACAAGATATTCATGTCTATTTTAGCAAACAGATTAATTAATATTCTTTCGATATTAACTTATGAAGACCAAACCAGGATTATCAAAAACAGAAAGGTACAAGACAATGTGATTAGATTACTGTCCTTAACAGACTTAGCAAACAAAAAAAAAAAAAAAATACCTTTCTATTTTAAGCATTGATATAGATAACACTGGGTTGTCCATATCTGTTTAAAGCTCTGCAAAATTTCAATTTCTCTCCAAACTTTATAGGATTAAATAAAAACAATATGAAAAGTCCATAGCCTATGTAAAGACTGGATTTTATCTATGTAGCCCATTCGAAATATTAAGATTTATTAAACATAAAGGTGCCCCCTCTCCCCATTACACTTTGCCCGGGCTATTGAGCCTCTTGCAAATTATGTTAGAAATAATGACAGTGTTAAAGGATATAAAGTGTCAGACAGACAAATTATCCCCCAAGATATAACTGTTTGCTGATGACCTACTAATAACTTCTGATATTGAAAATTCATTAGATCACCTATTACATAATATAGACTTCTTCGCAAACATTTCTGTTCTAAAATTCACTCACAACAAAACCCAAGCACTTCTAGTGAATAAAAATGTTACTATGAAACTTACATAAAAAAAAGACAAACTGGGAGGGTATATTAAATATCTAGATATCATTACTGAATCTAATTATAAAAAAAATAATCTAATTATAAAAAAAAATTGCTCACATCTAATTACCAACAACTTATAAACTCAATTACTAGTCTAATAGACAGTTGGAACAGATTCTTCTTCACATTTGAAGACAGACTAACTTTAATCAAAATGATACTGTTACCTACAATCTTATTCATTGGCCAAGCTCCAATAATCCCCCCACCTGTCAAAATTAAATAGAAAATTAATAACTTATTACTCAACTTCCTTTGGTATCCCAAAACAAAAAACAAAACAAAAAAAAATAATCTCTCTTCTCTGACATACCACAAGCTGGGATGAAGGAGGTATAGTGTTTCCAAATACATATTTTTTTTTATTTAAACTCTGCAGTTATTAACATAGTTTTGCTTTGGAATAATACTTCTTATACATCATATTGGAAATCAATACATGAACCTTACTTCTAAATAGTAATAGGACATTGTTTGAACCATATACTCAAATACATACACATATCTTTATATGGATTTTAAAAATACACATTCAAAGTGAAAGGTCAAAACTTATTCTCACATCTCTTATAAACCAAATATTGCTGTTTAAAAAAACTTGTGTTTTCTAATCGATTAGTTAAGAATTTATTAATAATTATGTTTCCTATTGTTTACACAAATGAATGTTTGATATATTTTGGTACTCAGAAAAATGCTAGAATGTAAGAAGGGTGATCTATTATATTGGAATCAATTTCTCAAAGCTAATAAAAGTTATGCAGACTATTTGATCAGCAGATATAGTTTTCAAAATTGCAATTGGCTGGACATCTGAACTTGTAAGGATTTTATACATACTAAGCTTGTACCCTCATTAGAGGCATACAATAAGAGTAACTTAAAAATCTTTGATTTTATCTCAACAATTATTAATAGTACCCAAGAACACTTCATACATATCTGTTATTTATAAAATTCTCAGAAATGATTTTAGCAAAACAGATGTTTCTTTTTGGAATTGTTCAACTGAAGTAAACAGACAAGTATCCTTGGAAAAAATAAAAAAAAAACTTCCCTCTTCTGGCATGTATACACATGGACATTTTTACACAGATTTTTTTTCACCCCACATAAACTAGCAATAATGTACAAGAAACATGAAATGAAATGCTGGAGATGTGGACACCCTGATGCTGACTGAATATATATTGTAAGACATCCAGGTATGTTTATATGTGAGATGTGCGCTTACTGTAAATATATGGATGTAGGCCAAACCATTAGGGTAAGAAACAAAGTCTTACACAGGGAAGAAGTTTAACTGTAATTGTAAAATGACAGTGTACCTGGCTCAATGCCAACTGTGCCCAGTTTTTAATGTTGGGAAGACCGACCAAAACTTAAAAGAATGTGCATATGAGCATATATATATATATATATATATATATATATATATATATATATATATATATATAGTATAAATAAGGGCAAATTACAAAATGCCCTAGCTAGACATACATTAGTTCATCAAGGTCACAGTTTCAAATTCAGAGTTACTGACCTGATAATACCAGACAATAGAGGTGGCCCTTTTTCTTTAATGTTGAAGAAACTTGAATTAATATGGCAGGTCTGACAGAATGATTGCTACCATCCAGGCTTGAATATTTGTTCTATTCCATGCTTATTAAAACTTAAAAGTTTAGCAAGATAAGAAACTGTGGCAGGAACTTATGTGCCGACAGGAAAAGTGTATTGTAAATGCATGCACTAGTTACCTGACATGTTACTTAGCTGTTTTTAGTTGATGTGTAAAGGGTTAACATTTTTTATACATGGGGGAAGAAGTAGATAATTGGTTAAGACAGATCACATGATCAATTAAGAAATGGTTTTAAATGAAAAACTTTTTGAATGGTTTTATCTGAAGTAGTTCTGGTTAAAAACTGAACCAAAAGCACTTAATAAACACCAGTGTGAACTGTTTCCTGCGGTTGCTATTTTATACATTTGGATTTGTAATTCTTAAGAAATTTCACAAAAAAAATCATTCTTGTAAGAATTTGAATCATACAACTTATGTGAAGGCTATTACAAACCGTCCTGTGTCTTGTAAAATTATGCCATTGTTTCCCAACATAGGACACAACATCTATTCAATATATATAGAAAGAGAATCAGTCATCCAACCATTTCCAGAAACAAGTGAATGCATAGATGGGTCATTATAACACTTACAAATCTTAGGCCAGCCATAAGTTGCAGGTATCGGAGAAGAAAAAACATGAACAATTTCAAAGAGGTCATTGTTCTTCGAACCACTCATATAAAAATCAAATATTTGTTTTAACCATAGATACAATCATAAGTATAGCATTCATATTCATGTGACATCATAGATTTTCTAAAAAAATGTGACAAGCAGGACAGGAAAAAAAGAAAACAAAATTGAAAGACAGATAAGATTAATAAAGTAATGAGTGGCACCATAAATTATATTGTCTGAGTAATTCATTAAATAATGCTCTAATGGTTTTAATTTGTCAGTCCTGAAAAGCTTTAGGTTCAGGTAAATCATATCTGATGAAACACTTTTTATGCAAAACCACTAATGTGACATTTTATTTTGAATGAAAGCTGCATGGTCTATGTCTGGCACTGGTTTTATTCATTTTGTTGTTTTTTTATACTGGACATGGTTTATTCCTTGCAGACCTTTTATGTCTTTTTGGATTTTTTTAAGGATGTCTAAGCATTTAACATATCATAAAAACGGAATCCACCTAGAATGCATAGCTTTATACATAGCTAGACTTTTCCACATTTTTCAGCTTCATTTCTCACAGATGGGATAAAGTCCTCAATACCTCACTCACAGGTGCTTTAGAATCTCTCATGCAAAAGAGATCTTGAGTGTCAGCTGAGACTTAATGTTTGCAGACTTGAGCATTTCAGCAATATACCTGAATCTAAAGCTTTTCAGGGCTGGGATATTTAAACCCTAAGACAATTATTAATGAATTACTCAGACAATATACCTTTATGCTGCCTTTTATCGCCTATTCATTTTCATGTTTTCTTTTATTCCTGTCTTGCATGTTACATTATATAGCACTCTATTAGACATGCTTAAAGATCATGTATAAAGACATAAGATGTGGCTTTCTTTTCAAATAAAACACTGTCTGCGTGCATTCTTATGCTTGTGAACATTTTTTTGTGAAAGGAATAGTCTGTTTTGAAGCCTTTAAAAAATATTAAGTTTTAAATATTGCTTCCAAACGTGTAAGACTAAATGTAGTAAGCAGTGTTTACATCATTAATATTCATTCTAATACTGCTGGATTAGCATAGGTAAGTAATTATAAATTAGAGATGTAATTGCCAAACTGTTAATTGTTCAATGAAAGGAATGTTTGATATAGATTTTCAATGAAATGTGTTTGATTTTAACGATTATTTATAGTGTGTGTGTGCATAAAAGCAAAAGATATATATATATATATATATATATATATATATATATATATATATATATATATACATGCGCAAGCTCTCATTGGTAGAAACATACATCAGTCACATCACCCACAAGTCATTGACTACATATCCCATCTATTACATTGCATCACTGATCAGAAAACACTATGTAATAGCGTTCCATGTTTTTGTCCCATCACTATGTAAGTGTTTGAACAGTTTCAGTCTAGCACAGCATGCTGCAATCACGCAACATCTATAGCCATGTAAGTCATACTTATCCTGGTTTCTATTTCAGACATCTAGAACATTAACGGATATTGGACAAATTAGACCACTGATCTGTAATTTCCTTTTACTACTACGTATAATGCACCACAAAGGAACTGATTTTTGCACCGGGGATTCTAGTATTCTTGCAGCATGTTGTGCACAATAGATATTACTAGCAGCACTACAGCAGATTTACATAGGGGGATCCACCTCCACAGCTCCTGACTTGATGGATTCTCAGCCTCTTCCTTCTGTATACTAACTTCATATTTGATTGACCATGGCCAAAGGAAAATAGCCATCACAGTGCTACATTCAATAGAACTTAAGCCTACTACAGCACTATTTGACAATATGTGTATTTGCCAAGTGGTGATACTTCTGACTAACAAGCTATTCATTTGATAAAAACCATGGTAAAAAGGAATGCAAGTTACTTTAACATGAATGTCCAAATATCAGAAACATTAATAAAGCTCAATTAAAAGCAGGTACATACAATAGAGTTTTCTCTATAGAATCACATCATACTACTGCAAATCTTCTTGCAGTTCTGCAAACTTTCTGTAAGCTACGCAACTCAATACTACTTGTTGGACAGCTCTTTTGTACTGGTTTCTCTGCCCTCAGGCTCCTGTTACTGCCAGTCTGTCTTACCATCCCTCTCTAAGATGACAACCACACCAGTACACCAGTATTAGCCTTGCTAGGTGTGTCTCCCTTCCATGACAGTCCATACACACAGATCACTTACTAACCCCATGTATAGAGGTAAGTATAGCTGAATAGGGTCAGATAAGAAATTGTCACATTGTGGCCTATATTTTTTTTTTCTTTATGTTCTACCTCACTTACCATGCTGAAGCTAACAGTTTAATTGAAGAGGCAATGTGTTGTGGCCTATGAAGACATCAGCTCAGTCTTACAGCAGCCAGATTTGATAACCCAAAAAAAGTTTTATAGAGACTTGGGAGATAAGTTAAAAGAATCTGAAATACCACCAAAAAAGAGAAAGTAGATACATTTTGGAGAAGTATCTATGAAGATCCTGTCGAGTATAACAAAGATGCTAAATAGACAGAAGTAAAAGAAAGAATAAAAAGTTTAAAGGTACAAGATATGAAATGGGATGAAATAACAGCCAGAGAGAGAGATTGAAACAAAGTTAAGAAAATCTTCTAACTGGAAAATCCGAGGCCCAGATGCAGTACCTAATTTTGTTTGGTTAAAAGTATTAACATCTTTGCATGAGGATTTAGCCATGAGTATATGCACACCCTGAAGAGACATCACACTGACTAACAACAGGAAAAACAATGCTCTTACTTAAGAGTGAACCTGCAATCAACCCTAAAAATTATAGACCAATAACTTGCCTTCCGATGACATATAAACTAGAATTGATGCCGACAGTTTATAGTCATTTAGAAGAAAACTCAATTATGGCAGTAGAACAAAAGGGAAATAAAAGAATGTCATGGCGCAAAGAAGCATTTGATACTATCCCACATTCATGGATAAAAGAGTGCTCAAAAATGTGTAAGATGCACCCTACACTGATTGACTACATTACAGTAACCATGAAACAATGGCTGACCACTTTGCAATTAAGCCATGATAAAGGACAGATTATTATCACAGGGATAAAAATTCAAAGGGTGATATTCCATGGTGACTCTCTGTAACCATTGCTATTCTGCCCTTGCCATTAATCCATTAAGCTGTTTACTTAACAGCTTAGGCCATGGCTACAATTTGGCTCCAAGAAAACAAAGTTTAATGACATCTCATCTTCTCTTTGATGATGAGTTTAAACTGTATAGCTCATCAGATAAGGAACTGAAAGCACAGCTGCAGGTTGTCAAAACTTTTTCAGGTGATATAAGCATGTCATTTGGTCTTGATAAATGTGCAAAAGCAACCTTTAAAGCAGGAAAACTGCAACACCAGGAAAACATCAGTTTGGGACAAGAATGTGATATAAAGGAACTTGAGCAAGAGGGGGGTGTATACATTTTTGGGAAATGATAAAGGATCAACAATAAATATGAACAAATGTGAATAAAACTCAGTAAGGAATACTTTAGAAGGCTTAAATTAATCCCAAGAACAGCATTGACATCTAGGAACAAGATTCAAGCTATAAATCAATTTGCTCTTCCTGTCCTAACATACACAGTTTTGGAGTAATTGACTGGCCCAAAAAGTGCTAGATAGATTAGATATTAAAACAAGAAGGATGCTTCATGCTCACCAAATGATTTATAAAAAATCAGTGTATACCAAGATTATATATTCCTCATTCCAAAGGAGGAATGGGCTTCCTTGAAACTGGTAACATGCATAGGTCTGCAATCGTGGGACCCCACACATATCTACTGACCTCGCAAGATCCAAAAGTAGTGAAAGTTTTGAAACATGAGGAGAATAAATCTTACATGTTTCTCTGCTTAATTTAGCAGAAGCATATCAACGTCAAGCAGGAATGGAAATCAAACCAGAAGTAGATATAAAGCAGGTAGCAACTGAATGTGCCAAAAAAAAAAAACAAAAGAAAGAACATAAGGTGAAGTACCAGATGAGAAGGCAAGGAATGTGGAAAAAACACAAATATAGTTGCAAGTACAGAAAACTTCTGGAAGAACCTCATGTTGATCAAGAATGAACACAGGAGAGGTGAATTCAAACCAAGAAATGAAAGGTTAATACTGGCAGTCCAAGACAGTGGGCTACATACATGCTGGTTTAAAAAGTTCATTGAGCATGTGGGAGAAACAAACAAATGTAGGTTTTGTAAAAGCAAATTGGAAACAGTCACACACCTTGTTGCCGGCTGCGACACACTAATGGCAGAAGGACTGTATACTGAAAGGCATAATAATGTGGCAAGACTGTTGCACTAGGGATTGTGCAAACATTATAATATTGATGTGGGAGGAAAATACTGGAAACGTGCCACAAAGCATCATAGAAAATGATAACGTTTATATCACATGGATCACCCATTACCAACAGTTCAAAAGATAGATGCTAGAAAACCAGCTATAGTGGTCCAAGAAAAGAAGACAAAAGTAGCATTGATCATTGAAACCGACACACCCAGTGACTACAGTGTTTTGCGTACAGAGAGACACAAAGTCATAAAATACCAGGACCTGCAGGCAGAAACAAGAGCCATGTGGAAGAAAGATACCCAGACAGTTCCATTAGTAGTACAAGCAATGGGTCTTATAAAAAATAATTTACAATTGTATTTAGACATGTTACTAATCCATGTAACCCTGTACGAATTGCAGGAGGAGTCATTACTGGGCACATTGTGGGTGTTGTGAAGAGCAGTACTGGCTGACATCAAAGTTTGAAACAATACTAATTTCATGAACTTTATTCATACTTTGACTTAGGAATGGGGTCCATTCCCATCATGGTATTAGAAATCCAAAAGATTTGGAGAAATTAAAAAAAAAAGCCAGGTTTATGATTCTGTGCCCTGGTCTCCATCAAGGATTGTATGAATTATATGCCCACACAGCACATTTACTCCCCATGGGTGGAAATGCCCAACCTTTCTGCCAGGTCTATCAAACACTTCAACCACTAACTAAACTATGGTCACCTGAGCCACAGTAAGTTTCAACCCAGTATGACACTAGAAATGGCTTAACAGACCTTTTGACAGCTGTTAAAGTAGCTTTCAAATGACGCAGTTTGCCAGTTTATTTGAATGCTGTAAAAATAGCTGTCAAACTACATCACTTCAAAATTAAAACAAAGAGGAAAAAAAAATTGCTTGCATTTTCAACACTATCAATCAATGGGTAACTATTTTTTTTTCGTCTCTTTCCCTTTGATATAAAATGCAGTATAAAATTTGACATCTTCTCCAGTCCCCTCCATGACTTACTTCCAGCCTAAGTACATTGTATAGTGTTTATTAGCACAGAGCATGCCAGACTGAAACTGTTCCATCTGACAGATTGAAAAGGAGGATGTCAA
>NC_056749.1:357170892-357188392 GCF_019279795.1 Protopterus annectens
TCAGCTTCAACAAGTGTTGCTAGGAGGTAATGGTAGACCTATACCAGATACTGTCTGAAGAACTACCTAAACATCCATCCTAAAATGTTGCAGTGGAAGCCAACAGTGATCCTTCCATTCACCTTCTGTAGGATAATGTCCATCATTCTGACAGGCAGTTCAGAAAGCCACAGGTAATGAAACACTACAAGCATCAGCCAATAACAATGAGTTGTTGCAGTCTCACCAGAATGGGGGGGGGGGACAGATTGCTTCACACATATAATACACAGGCAAGTACAGTCACATAGTAGAGTGGCACATATGGCATATGCACTCTTCCTGCTAAGAGAGACATTTCTAACAACTATTTACTTCATCCTTTCATATTGAGCTCTGACTTAACCACAACACACCTCAGTGCATAAGTACACGAGGAAATAGAACAAGAAGAAGAAAAATGAAAAGAAAGCAAATGCTTACAATGCATATCTGTTTTTCACTCTGTCATTCCCTAGTCTCTGCCTCCCTCAGAGATGCAGGTCAGGGCAATAACAGCTTCAGTCACTTTACTGATGCTGCCAATGGTCATCAGAATCAGTTATACTAGTGGCACTAGTCACCATCTTAGCAAGTTCATGCCAGACATCAACCTTGAAAAAGATACTATCAAATTTTTTGACCCATTCAGTTTAAAGCACCGGAACAAAACTATCTCCATTCACTTTGGTTCACTTGAGGAGCAAATTGCTAACAATATGTTCATAGATACATGTTTGCATTGCAGTGTAGTGCTACCAAGTGTACATATTGTAGATTCATATAGACTTTTTGCACAAACATAGAGGTGACATGCTTTCTGGAACTATACTGAGCACACGTAGAGTTAGCAACTCTGGGAACTGGATAGATTTCCAGCTGTGATTCAAAGATCCTTGTGCTTAATTGCTTCATTATCATAACCACATGCTTCAAAGTCTTTATTGGTACAGTATAATGTTCTGGTGCCATTTTGAGTTAAAACACATAGTGTCAAGACATTAAGGAAAACAGAACTTTACATACAAACTCTCTGGATCTGGAGATATAAATAGTGAAGAAAAAAACTAGCAATTTACCTTAGCATTGTAACAAACATCTGTATTAGATGGCAGCAACAATGAGACAGATGGCATGGGGTATGCTGCTACTGAGAACACAGTAAAATGGCATGGTACTATCATTTCTGGAATTTGTTGGGCACACCATGGTCACCTCTCACTTATGGGAAAGGATGGGAACAAGGGAAATGACGACCGTCATGTAGAAGGATGGGCATGGTAATGCATTGTATGAAGGTTGTAACAAGTTTGGCAAAGCACTACACGGAGCCAGTAGGATGCTACAGGAAAAGATGCAAGGTGCCCATGCCCATTGCTGCAGTATGTACATGTAGTGGGGGCTGTGCAGAGCACTACTAACTGACTGCAGAATGGAAGGGTGGCTACATGAGTAAATATAGCTAAATGGCCTACAGCCTGACTGACACTCCCACTGACTGGCACTTGTAAACCAAACATGTTTCTTTTAGGGGCCCATGGCGGACCCTATACAACTGGAATCACTGCCTAACAAGAAACCCTGGGTGCAATAACTAGAAAATTCAAATTCCAGGAGATACAACAAAGAGATGGCAAACAAAATGTATCAAGAGCAGGTGTGGCAGGGAGTGGTATAGGATATGAATACAACAGGTGCCCATAATACGTTTATGCCACAGCTGCAGTGAAGGGTTATCACTATAGCACTCAGCACAAAAGACAATACACAAGCCATTGACAAGAATATTTTCACCACTAGATTTGGGCAACCAATACAGAAATAGATGTCAGAGATGGTGTTGTTCCGACTGTCCTTATCTGGGGAGGGAGACCATACCTTCATATCCATTGATGGGTTGTATGTTTGAGATGTTATGTAAAATAAAAAAAGAGAGGCAGTAGAGGATGCAACAGATCAGTACTACCTGCTCTATGTCTTTATGGTAGAGTGCACTGCACTTGTCCTAGAAATGATTCACAGGAGGTTTTCTACATATCTGAACTTTCGGGTACCTCTGGGCTGCAAATGCAACATCCTGTATGTCAATGTATGCATGTCTAAGGTCTACATATGCTGTACACATATTTTGCTAATAGTCAGATAAGCATATATGCAGGTACTGCCAGAGGTAGCACATTTCCAGTGTTTTCAGATGTTCTGTACGAGGAAGGAATATCACATATCTCTGGACTGATGATGATGATGATGATGATGATAGCAATGGCCACATGGTACTGTTTGATAATACAGCTGCACTATCTGCAACACTACTGTGTTCACCCACCTTGCCCAGGCCAGAGACAACTGTAAAGACAGAAATGGATGCTACATCATCACTGGTGCATGGACAATATTAGCACAGTCCAGGCCCCCATAGATCCTTGGTCCATACAGCAGCTGCAATGTGCACTGCCCCTGACTCCCTATTCCACCACTATTTTCTTCTTAATTAATTACTCCCCCGGCAATTCAAAATTTTCTTCCTACTATTATCATTAATTGTAATAATATTTTCTGAAGACCTCTATTTTGAGCCATCTACCTAACAACAGTATCAGTATTATGTGTTATACATGCTCCTCTGTGCTTAAGTTTAGGACTTCATAACTGTTAATATTCATACTATATTATTAGAACTTAAGCTACTGACATGTCGGCTTAGTTATGCTTAACTGTGACATATTAACTGTGAACACTACCGTATCTCTTCCATTAGACACTAAAAATGGATAGCAATTATTTACTTGTATATGTTCACATTTCACCTTCATTCATTCAATTATTGCTCGATCTTTATGCACTCAGCTGTGACTCATCTACTGTATGTCATTATTAATGTGAAGCTTTTCTCTCCAGGCCTCCAGTGAAAATGAGCTAATCATGGCCCAGTGGACCTTCCCAGTAAACAAATGCAAATAAATAACTAACTAACTAAATAAATAAATACCCACCTTACGGGGGGGAGGGTTGTTACACTTCCACGACTCAAGGTCTGTTTATTATTTGGGTAAAACACTCAGCATAAAACAATGGATCAGTGATCCAAGTACAGACAGAACAGAAGGTACTAAGAGTGCTGTGGAGGGGGGTGGGTGTGTTTTTTGACTTGCATGATGACACACATCACCTGTACAGTATGGAGGAGTATTGACTCTAAGAGTAGACATTACTTGTTGGGTGTCTAGTGGCATATGTGGCTGTCATGTGTACTTAAATGAAACACATGATTGCTGCCAACTGCTCTGCCTCTGCAGATTATGCAGTTCATGGATGCAGGATTGTCCACATGTTAGGTGGCCAGACATTTGTGGATGATGCTCAGAATTCAGACTGTTGTTTAGATAGCATAACTATCAGCAATGGCCATACAACCTAGCAAATCTGGCCATTGACAATATCACAGTCAAGGAACAAATGATCTTTATGCTCTAAACCAGGCTGCTTATGAATGATATTGCAGCTTTCCTCCTTCTCCATCTCCCACAGGTACACAGGTTACCGTGTGTGCTCATGACCATCTTCTAGATTATGGACAATGATGACCAGTAGGCTTTCAACATGGGGGACACCATCAGGGTACATATATCTGATCCTGCCTTTTTATGACCTCCTTACCATGGATCCCTTCAGTCCCAAAGACTGTAATCTACCACAGTGTATATAGCCATGGTCATTACATGCTAGATCTCTGCCCATTTGCAGTACAGGGAAAGATCTTGGGTAAATATGCTGTTTCCTATCCATCGATATAAGTTTGCTTGAATATAGGCAGAGATGAGCTTTGTTTTATGTGTATGGGGAGTCTGCTCCAGAGAGGCAGTATCTTCTGCTAGATACACCTGTCCCTCCACATTGTTCTGGTGAAGTGGCAGAACAGGTTTAGATCCATAGACTGAATATTTCTGATGCCATTTGCCTTGCTGATGAGCAGTAAATTCAAAGGATCATAGGAAGTTAATAAGGATATTGGCCATGAAGCCCTTACAAGCATAGCCAAGAATTTAGCCCATGTTCTGACAAGTCAGCACCAGATTCCTCTGTCCAGCAGGGACACGTGGAATCCCAGGAGGGCATTTTCTGTTCCCCATCCACTTATCCAGTTTTTCCTTAAAAAAGGTTAATGAGGTACTCTGATTGACAAGGAAAGAAAGTCTATTCTACAGAAAGGGGAGTCTTTAGGAAACAAATCTGTCGCACCAACAAGTTCTATTGATGTCTCAGACCAGGTTGAGGTCAGCATGTGGGTTACTCAAGTGGAGCTGGTCTTTTGAATATGCACCAGTCCCACCAAGGCCGGGTCTGAAAGTGTTTTGCATGCCAGAGGTCACCTCTAAGGAGTCTGTATAAGACTGAGTAGAGGGACAGGAATTTAAGACCATCTGTGTATGGTAGATGTTTGAGGCCCTGGATTCTCCTGGTGAGGAACCTCTATGGTTTCTCCAGATGCTGCATGTGCTTTATGAGGTACACGCTGAAAGAGGCACTGTACTCAATAATGGGTCTTATAAGGGAAGGATACAGGGATGTTATGACCTCCTTGTCCCTGCATGAAATAACCTTCCTAATGAGGTGGGCCATGTGGAAAGCTTTCCGTACATTGGAAGCAATATTGTGGTAAAAAGTCAGGTTGCTATTAACCTGGGTCTCCAGGTCTCTCAAGATTATTTGTGTGTTTAGGACCTTGTTATTAATGTGATAATTTGTGGGGATGTCACTTTCCCCAAAAGGGATGATGATGTATTTTTTTTAATTCAGTTTGAGGCCATGTTTCTGGCACCAATCATTTATTTGGGTGAGACCCTCTTGGAGGATGTCCACATCACTAAGGGAATTGATGACTGGTCCCAGCTTGCAGTCAACTGCAAACATAGTCAGCCATAGTCCACTGGTATGAATCTGCACCTCAGAAAAGTAGGTCTCAAACAACAGAAGCTCCAAGACTCATCACTGGGGTACTCCACTCATTACAGTTCTACTGCTTGAGATGGCTTTCTTTATTTTGACTAGATGGGTTCTGACAGTGAGCCAAGTTTGTTAGCCATCTGGTAACATACAGACTGATGGCTAGTTCAGATAGTTTATCTATTATACCCGAGTGAGGGAGTAGTATCGAAGGCTTTGGCAAGGTCAAGGTAGGCGGTGTGCACCATCCTACTCTCGTCCATGGCTTTGGTGACTCTCTCAAAGAAGTTAACCAAATTTAACAGGCATAACCTCCCCTTGACAAAACCAAACTGTGTGGGATCAAATGTTTCAAGTTTGCCAATGTCCATGTTAATGAGGTCCATAATAATCTGTTCCACCACCTTGCAAATCAGGCTAGTTATGCTGATGGATCTATAATTTCTGGGATAGGTGAATGTTCCACCTTTCTGCAAAGAGATGACAGTGGCCATCCTCCACTCAGCTGGCATGAAGCCAGTACTCAGGCTTTGGTTGAACAGGATGCCTAATGGTGCTGCAAGTTCCTGCCTGAGTTCATGTTGGATGCAGCCTGGAATGTTATCAAGTCCCATGATGGCTGTATTTTTTTGCCTTTGAGAGGGCAGTGATGACTTGCTACCTAGAGGTAAGGGGAGGGGTCAGGTGCTGGGGATGTGCTGATTTACTGATGGGGGGAAAGAGGAGTGAAGTTTTCACTGAACTTGTCTGACTATATCTACAGCATTTATGTATGTGGTGTCCTTGACCACCAGTTCAGAGCAGATGTGATTGCTTCCTTTGAGAATCCGGACATATGTGAAGAAGGCCTTATGATTGCCTTTAGTAGATGCGGCCAGTTTGGACTCTTGTTTGCTTTGGAGCATTTCACTAGTGCTCTTATTTGCTTGTTCAGGCTAAGGAGAGATTGTTTCCAATTAAGCACCTGCTCCTTCTAGGTCCTGGATAGCAATTTTCTCCTTTTATTATAGAGTTTATTTATTGCAGATGTCCACCAGACAGATTTAGTCTTCCTTGAGGAGGAGGATTTTGTCTTGCTGGGTATTCTTGTGCCAGTTCCTACAGAGCGGGAGGGGTTTGTGACGCTGTTTATACCTTCCCTCAGGAGGCTGTAATCAGCTCTGGAAAATTTTTTTGTTTGACCCTAGCTTGGGGGGGGGGGTGTTGACTTTGAAAGTGGCCGCTTTGTGGTCGGATCTTACCAGGGAGGATGACACTGTAGGGATGCTGCAGTGGTCACTCATGTTGGTTAATACCACATCCAAGATATTATCACCTCTTGTGTGGGTGTTGACTAGCTAGTCCGAGGTATTTGCATTGACAAAATCATGGAATCTCTGGGCATTTGTGTTTTGGCAAGAGTAGTTCTTTCAGTCTGTGGTTGGAGAGTTAAAGTCACCCATGATCAGGGTAAAGGGTTGACTCTTAATAGATATGAACAGATCCAGATAGGTGGAATGGGCATCTTCAGTTAAAGTTGGCAGCCTGTAGCTAGCTATGATTTGAATAGGGATCTTGTCAATGTTTAACTGCACCTGGAGTGTCTCCTGTGTGTCATACTTTTTGACAAGCCTGAAGGTGTGTATGTCTTTAATATATGTTAAAACTCCATCTCCTTTTGCTTTGCTGTCCATGGTTTGGGGTCTGAATGTATGATAGGAGGAGTAATCTGGTATGGCTGAAGTGCTCTCCACAGCTTTGAACCAGGTTTCTGTGACTGCACAAATGTCAGCATCTTCCAGGGTTATGATTGCTTGCAATGAGTGCAGTTTCATGTTTAGACTCCTAGAGTTTAGCAGCAGAACCTTTAATTTGCATTTTGATGAAAATTTCAGGTTGGTAGTTTTGACCTCATGTCATTGCTTAAAAAAGGCACTATGGGGGAGGCAAGAGCCTTTGCTACAAACCTGAAGCCCAAGTGAGACAGATGCAGGCCATCTCTGGCAAGGCATCGTGGTCTGTTCATCATGTCCTCCCAGGCTGTCAGCTACTGGTACCCTTGTAATGACACCAAAAACTCATCCAATTGTCAAAGTCAATCATTTTCATTTTGTACTAAAGCATCATTCTGGGTGACAGTAGAATGCTGCTCAAGGCTAGGGACATACCTGCCTCTGACACATATTTATCAAGCTCGATCATTTCTCTCTTCATTTAGTCCAGGGAGATGCATCTCAAGTCATTCACGGCAACATGAACTATGACAGAGTTGTTGACAGACTTAACTGCATGTGTGATATGGTGGAGTCTCGCACCTGACAAACAACTAACTGGGACTTTCTCCTTATCCAGCCTGGTGAGGAGGACATCTGTATGTCTCACAGTGGAGTCTCCTATGCTAATACATTGAGTTTATGGTTAGTCCTTAGTGGCTCTGAGACACAGGTGTGTGGACTATGTGTGATGTGTGGTGTGTTGGGCTGTGGAGTTTGCTTGTGTTTTCTGCCACAGAGGTCTCTTTTGTTTGGTTATGTTTTTGTCGAGGACCTCTGCATATGTGGGTGTGTGTTGTGTAGGTATGAGTGGTGTTTGAGTTGTGGTGTTTGTGTTGACATCAGTATTGGCTGAATGGCAGCTGTGTACCAGAAACAGGCCACCTCTTAGAAGTCAGTAATCATCAAGTACAGTAATAGGGCTTTGAGTCAGTCCATATAAGACATGTTTTTGTTTATATCCTTTTATTAACATATCTCTGTGGACGTTCCAATTCTTGCATGTGTCTGGACAGTTATCCAGACATGCTGCACATCATTCTATACTTTTACATGTCCTGTATTCTATGCTATTTCTGCCCGTGGCAAGGAGTTTCCAAATGGAGGTCATCATCCATGCCCCACAACATATCCAGCATCACCTGTAACAAGCAGAAATCGCATTGCTATATGTGGCCTGCTTTCTGCCTGGTACAAGTGCATAATTCCTTGTGTAACCCACCTATTGTGCATTTATGGACTAGATGACATTATGGAATTCCCCTATATAACCTACTTGTATAGGCTTCATTGCAAGGGTGGTGCACAGGTAATTCATTTTATGTCCTAAGTATTCCAGTTACACACAACCCGAGAATTCAAGGAGTAAAACACACACTGTATCAAGTGAGGCCTTGATGGCAATGTGTGCTCAATCTATGTCTCCCAGGATCTCAGGAATAAATGCATAGTAGTATATCTCACCTCTGCAGTGTTGGTGAAATAAGATATGTTTACTGATGTGCTACAGCATAGAGTCAAGCAATCAGTGCAGAATATATGAGGGTGACAGTTGGGCTCTCCATGATGTGTCCTTGTAGATCAATGGAAAGTCCCTGTAGCTAAGATGGTTAATGCTACTTATGTCTGCTTGGCTGAACAACCCATGCTTTTTTCTTAATTCTACTTGTGCATGACACATTTTTACTAGGTCACATATTGTCTCTCTCTTCACACAGCAGAGATCCATTAACTATTTGTCCATGAGACGACTGTTTGTTAGGGACTGATGCCACCTTCCTCAGTGGTACAGATAGCCTCAACAGGCACTGACTCTAATAGCATCCAGTAATGCATTCTTTTACATAACAGCAGCTGCTCTTCCTAGCATTTCCATTACCCTAGCCACCAAAATATGTTTTCTGCTTGGAACACATTTGCTTATTGGCAAATTGTGCCTGTTCTGCATGTTTCTGAATTTTTACATCATGTTTGATGCCATCATTTGTATAATAAATATACCTGTCACAGTCATAATAAAATAACACAGACACCCAAAGACATTTGACAACCTTTATTGTAATGAAAATGAAGAATAAACATCAAACTTTATGAAGCACACAGATCTAACATTGCAACAAATAATATATTGAACATAAGGGCAGCACATCCGCTCACCCTTGGATAAGCAGTGTCCCCCACTTTCTCACTTATCATAGTAATCATGAAGGCAGCGTCCTTGATCACCTTAATATCACCAGTTCCATAATTCCATTCCAAGACATCCATCATCAAATCACCACCTCAATTCCAAATATCCTACTGAGGGGGACAAAAGAGAGTCAAGCCTGACCCTCTTCTCCACCCATCAGCCCAAAGGGATGTTCCCCCTCAGACCATTCCACTTTTCAATAGATCTTGCACATTCAAGCCCAGGTTAAGATTAAATAAATCAAGCCCAAATTCATTAAGATGAACTCCATCTGACCTATACCATACAGCGTCCCTGCTTTCAAACTCCACATGCTGTATCTTATGCACACCGATGTCCTTCAAACATTTTGCCAACATAAAATTAACATACCTCTGAGCTCTCTCCACCACCACAAAATTCCTTGCCTCATTCCACACCAACCAAGGAATAATCTCAGACCATATTAAAACCAAAGATGGATACATCCTCCATAATGCTAACACATCCTCATAAATGTGATATACCAACTGCCTTTTCGTAACCTTACCTAAATCATTCCCCCTACATAAATTAACAAAACCTGCAGCAACTCCCATTGACTCTGCAACCCAATAAATACCTGCAATATCCTGCTCCACATCAACTCTCTAACACCATGCCAAATGACCTTCCATTCAAAATGTTCCATCCCCAAATTCATTCCGTTGCGTCTAATTGCTGCATGCCTAGCTGCCCAAAAGATGAAAAATGACCCAAGATGACATTCCTTCTGCCACCTAAAAAAAAATTGTAAACAGTGCCTGCCACAAAGATACTTAATATAAGACAAAAAGGCACTGGAAGACCACCTTCCCACCCTCTTGATGACTTTAATAGAACTTCCTTCCTTCACTAAGTCCGATGTCCTACCCATCCTAAAGAAAACTTATCCCCTTCTAAACCAACACTACAAAGAGCTCTTCTCATAATCAAATTCAATTGCTCCCCAATCAAGCTTTTACCACCTACTGAAGTAAAAAACAAACTTTGCAGTCTACCCCTCTGAACCACTCCCAATCTCTTTCCCCACACCACAGAATATCTCCAACTTACCTCCGTCACTTCCAGCACCAACAGGGCCCCATGTCACACATGATATGTCTTTGAAGACCACAGCCAGATGTGTACCACCCTAGGAACATTAACACATCCTCCCGCAATAATGAACCCAATAACTCCAACACTCTAAACGCCCACATTACATCCACACACTAACCATGCACCACACCACATACTCCTCCAAGGATCCACACACCTTACCTAAACCCCGTATCAACCAGCATAAGATATCCTTCATCACCGACCATCTCCTATCTATGACCCCACCTTCAACTCTGCCCCAGCCCTTCAACGCTCGACTCACCACCATGACCTAGTCCAATCCTGCAATCCAGCCAAATGAGTGAAAGCAGCAATAGCTGCCACTACCACCCTCACCATCCTAATTGCCCTTCCCTGTTCCCTCAACATGGCCTAATAATGCAACAACAAAGCCTCTGACCACTCACACTCCTTATCTGATAACTGCCTCAAGAACTGGCCAAAATGAAATAATGCCCTACTGTAAGCTCTCCTCATAGACACAGCCCATGACTGCTGCACCAGCCTGCCAATTACTGTGGACTAATTTGCCAAATGTCCTCCGGAATGACTGCCAGCTGCAATGCCACTGTTGTGGCCATCTGCCGAAACCTGCAAAACTGAAAATGAGACAAACTATCAGCTATCTCATTTTTAACCCGAGGCACATGCAATGCTGTAAAGGAAAAGTTAATAATCAAACTTTGCAATACCAGTTTCCTGAGAATAAGTAACAAACAAGGAGATCTAGCCATCTTAGCCTGCAATACTCTCACCGCTGCAGTATTATATGAATAAAAAAACACTCTCCTACCTTTCAAACAATCCTGCCAAACCACCGAAGCAGCCCAAACTGGCATCAGCTCCAAAAAGGCAACATCCTGTTTCTACTCTTCTGACCAATGCTCCAGCCAATGGGATGAAAACCATTGGCCTGCAAAGTAAGAAGCCATGCCCAGATCCCCAGCTACATCAGTAAACAACTGTAGCTCTCATTGCTCTACCCAGTCTGACTGCCAGAATGAAATCCCATTAAACTGTTCCAAAAATTTCATACACAACTCTAAATCCTCTCACACAAGCTTAGTGACCTGCACCCTGTGGAGCTTACTCCTCCATCCTTTCAAAAGAAATGCTGCAGACTGGAAAAACGTGCACCACAGATGCACAGCCCTACAAGTGAAATTCATCAAACCCAACAATTCCTTACCTTCCGCAACCTTGGGTTTGGACTTCACCCAGCAGATTTTCTCCTGCAGCTGAACCAACGTGTCCTGTGGTAAACAAAACAAACCTTGACCTGCATCCACTGTCAAGCCCAAAAAATCCAACACCTTCACAGGGCCCTCTAACTTATGCTCAGCCAAAGGAACTCCAAGGGACTCACACATCCCCACAAACTCACGCAGAGCTGCCTGCGCCTTATCTCGACCATCACCCACCAACAAAAAATAATCTGCTGCCAAATCCAATGGTGTGATGAGCTAAACTTTTCAAAAGTGGAACACACCACTGCACATCCCATAAGCATGGCAGTGTCAAAATAAAATTTAGCCCCAACCACCTTGCCCAACAAAGGCCAATCTTACTCCAGCACCGGCAACAACCAAAAAGCCAACTCTATATCTAGTTTAACTAACCAGAGATCCTCAAAACTCCTGATAATTCGGACAGCATCATCCAAAGATGAATAGGTGACCTTAACCTCAGCACTGGGTATGAAGTCATTCACAGACTTACCCCCAGGGTATGACAAATGATAAATTAAACGAAATTCACCTTGTTTTTTCTTAGGAACCAAACCTAACGGTGACACTTTAAAGTTAGAAAATGGAGGACAACTAAATGGACCCAACAATCTCCCCACCTGACACTCTTTGTTAATCAACTCCTACAAAATCCCCTCCCTCTTACAGACTTCAAATTCTTTCCCACCATACCATCTCCCACCAACGTGGACTTAATTAAAAAACCCTCAATCAATTACCCTGGCACACTTGGCAGCAGATAATGGGCCAGGAGCAACTCCAAAATCTGGACCTTAATAGGGGAATGGGTTCCCTGGTCGCCCCATAACTCCACGAAAGGATCCCCCCTTTGCCCCCGAAACTCACCTCAGCCTTGACCACCTAGCAATGCTAAGCGAGAACCAACCCAGCCTCTAGGGCCCACAGAATAAGATGTCTGCCCCCCCAACAGGGCCGCCATTACCCCCACATTGTGTGACAGCATGAGCTCCCATACACTTAGAACAAATATAGGAAAATTTACAACCTACCCAAGAACACTGCCCGGCATTAAACACCCAACATATCCCAAAACCTCCTTCCGCCACCTGAGCTAATCTACTACTCCAAACACCAGTGTCCATCATGGTAGAAAGCCAAATGTCTGGGTGTCTAACCTCCCACCGCATAGATCTATTGATCGCTTTCCACTTCTGAAACTTCAGATCATACCAAAACCATGCATAGCCTGGCCGCAGCCTCTGTGCTTCCCTGATAGTCAAAAAATAGGCCAAAAGTGGAAGAGCCAGCGAAGTGTCCCTCTCCAACCAAACCGCCATTTAGCATATAAAACCAAGGACTCAATTATCCCATGACCTAGGCCAAAATCTACCTACCCTTCTGGACCTATGGCCACCAGTGCCGCCAAAAGGTCCTTCCCATTAGCTGACTCTGCCTCTGTCAACTGTTGAACCCCATCAGTATCAAGTAATTTGAAAATATCAACGAATTCCTCTTTCCAAACCTTCTCCTTCACCACCATAGATATGTGGGGGGGGGTCAATACAATATGTGCCCCTTCCTAACATAAGGCCTGCGTCATCAACCAATCTCTCAGCTGTGACCCAAACTCAGACCCCACCCCATCCAAGTCAGACCCCAACTCATGATCAAGCAAGGATAGATTATTATCAAAAACCTCTTCGCAATCAACCAACACCTCTAAACCCTACCCGCTACCTCACCTTGAAACCCTTCACTGCACCCTAGCTCTCCCCCTAGAGCTGTTGCTATCTCCTCACTCCCAATCAGACCTGATAAAGAATTACCTACAGAAGATGAAGGGGCCAACATTGGCATCACCTCCGTTGCTGCCTCTGCCATTACTGACTGTCTGGCTCTCTTCACTCTCAACCCCATTACTACAAGCACAGTCTGGCTCTTCCATCGAGTTTTCAGATCCAGTGCACTAGTTGATGTAACGTCCGTAGACATGTCCTTGAACAGGTACTCCACCTGTGCCACAATACTAGCCCACCTTTGTCTCAATGCCTCAGCCATGATACCTAGAGAAACAAAGAAAAGTTGTTAAAACAACCCCCCCACCCCAAAAAAAAAAAACTGTAAATAACTGGCCTTGCCAAGGCTAGAACACAGGATCCTTCACACTGTAGTCAAACACCATTCCTCTAGGCCATCTGTTATAAAACCAGGGCCATACACCAAAGTATAGTAAGCAAACCCATGCAGACTCTGCCTAGCAATATAAAACACACAGCACACACTTTCCTCACAAGGACCAAGTAATAAACACACATCGCATTGCTATAAAACACAAATTGCAGTTTGCTATAAATTTATCAGCTTGCATCACTCCAGCCACCAACCGATCGGCCAGCCTATGTCCAGTCAGTACAGCAGGTAGTCTGTGTATTTTTTTATTTATTTATTTTTTTTAAATATCTATAGAGCCATTCTGCGAATGCTAGAAATGGGCAGCTTTAGCTTACAGCTGGTAACTAGACCCAAACAGCAGAATTCAAGGTCACACAGTCATGCTCCTAATTATTCCCACAAAACTAAGACACCCAGTCACAACACAGACGCAAAAGAGGAACCGATGTGCCAATTGAATCATTACTTCACTTACGTTTTTTTTTTTTTAAACATAGCCTTATGCCAGATAGCACCTGCATATCTTACATGTTAACAACCACCACAACCAGGTGCAGAGGTAATACTAAAATTCATCCTAAAGGAATAAAATAATTAACTTTTCTACCTTTTCCGTTTTTTTTTTTTTTATTTAACTGGTCCGTGCTGGCGACACTGCGCATGCACAAACCAGCCGTTAACGGGCCCCTGTCAGCCTGTGACTCACTAACCACAAAAGAAAAAGAAAGAAACACAAAAGATGGAAACCTAACTAGTATAATAAAAAAGAACAACTGAATTCAACAAAAATACCGGCTGCCACTAACTACTCAGCAAAGTGTAAAGCTACTCCAACCAATTTATCACAGGCATGAGTGTGATCTGACCGCACCACAGAGGATCTCTAATGAAACCAACACCAGCACGACACCATCAACACCGAAATCCAGACCACATACCTCCTGCCAACACCACAACTGCCACTTACCCCAGGAGATCATGAAGCGGCACCCAAATCCACTAAAACACACCATGGTAAAAGCAACCAACCATTACCTACAACAAGGCTCTACTGACATACCTGCCCCCACTGGGACCATGCAGCTGTGACTGACTGCCTGCATCCTCCCATGTTATTATCCAATATAGAATATAATCCCAGCCCCCACTGCATTTTATTATTCACCAACCACTTGTATGCAGGAAAAAAAAATGATCAAGCCACAAGTATACCCCACCTTATAGCATAGAAACTGTACTCACCGTAACATCCTCTAACCACCCAAGGCCTACCTTACTCCTAACCTCAGGTCATCAAGGATGTGATCCTGCTTCACAATAAGACCACACCAAAATGTAATATTGGATCTGTGTACTTCAATAAAGTTTGATGTTTATTCTTCATTTTCATTACAATAAAGGTCGTCAAATGTCCACTACACCAAAATGTGCTTACTAATCCCAGTTTCCCCTACAAAACCCCTTAAAACCCACCCCTACACCTTACCTCACTTCCTCCCTCAGCTCCCAACTTAATTAACTCTTTCCTACCCACACAACCTAAATTACCTATCTCCCTACATCCACCTTCCCCCCTACCTCCCACTCTACTCGTACCAAGGTCATCCCATGACAACTTCATCTGTTTCAAACTTCACTTTCTTTGCATGGTATTTCCCACTTCCAAATTATGATGCACTGCATTCCTCATGATTTTTCCCATTTTTCAAGTGAGCTGTCTCTTTATGTTTCCTAGTACTTAACTGCTGCCACTACCTGTGCTAATCTGTGATGCCCATTGCATTTAAAGTCAATGAATCCCACTTATAAATGCACACACAAAGACAGATCCACACACAGACTCAAAGACACAGACGCACACACAAATACACACATTCATGCAGATCTGTGGTTATCTACAGATATCAAATGTCTAGCAATTTTAGTTATAATATGTTAAATGTTTCGCTTTAAATAATCAAGGAAGGAACTACCTTTTCTAAAAATATACAGTAATCAATCAGGAATGTTCTTAAAAAATAAAATAAATTGAAAACAAAGAAGATGTTTTGTAAGGCAACAGGCTCCTAAGGGTGGACTTTATTGGCAAATACCATTTTGTAAATAGAATCATTTCCTCAAAGGAAGACATTAATGGGGAAATGACATACCTTCAAAGGGGTAGACATGCCTTCCACCTGTAGTATTGAGCTTCAAAATACCCTTGGCAGTCCATCCTTCCCCTATAATTCACACCCTTGGCATTTACTTCTTAATTTCAAAGACTTACTATGAATAAAATGCATAATCGCATTCTTAAGCAATGCTAAAATCTAGATATCACTTTACTTTTTATATATTAATATTTAATTCTATAGACGTAAACAGCAGAAAGTATAAATACAGCAGCTTTGAAGTTCATTGTATAGTTCAGTGCCATGTTTATTTGGGGGAGGGGGCTAGGTAGCTACGGCTCCCTCATTAATAATATCAGTAGCTGGCTACTCATCTCTCAATGGTGAATGCTGATTTTTTTTTTTTTTTTTTGGATTTGCAGGGCTAGTCACCCGGTGGTATTAATCTTAGCTCTAGATGATTGTTGTGGAACCCTGGCACCATGTGCAAAAATGAGAAAAAAAAGGGGATATGGATGGTTGGCAGCTGTAGCCAAATTAAGACTAAAGTTGGGAGGGTGGCCTAATGGTTAAGGTGTTTGCCTTACAAACACAAGGTACAGGGTTTGAGTCTCACAAGGGGATAATTGGCTAGGCTTAAAAAAAATGGCTCGCAAGGGCAGTTAGCTTAGTACTAATCTATGAACCTATGAACCTAAAAATAGGCACATTACTTTTCACTTTATAGTCTAAAGCTTTGAGATAACATAGTATAAGTAGAAATGCAAAGCTTAACTAACTAGTTAACCAAATAGGAATGAATCAGTTACAGTGCTGGCAGTCATGCTCTGCAGTTTAGTAAGTAAGGTCAGCTTTCTTTCTTATTTTCTTTTTATAAATCTTGGCAAGTCAAGAGAGATACTATGGGTAGGTACGAGCAGTGGGTTCCTGGGCTGTCTGCAGAGAAAATGACTAGCCCTGCTCTTTTTGATGCTGTAATTCTGGCTTTGCAGGTCTGAAGAGTATTTGGGTGAAGCAAGCTGGAAGATATGTGGTGAGTGGTGTTTATATGAAATAAAAATGTATTAATGTAGCATTTTTTTCTTAAATCTTGTTATGGTCAAACCAGATATTATAGGTAGGCAATGGCTATGGGTGCTGTGAATGAAACAATTGGCCCTGTGCTTGTTGCTGTAATTATAGCTTTGCAGGACTGATGTATATTTGGGTGGCAAGCAGAAATACAAGCTGTGACTGTTGTTCATGCAGGGCAAATGCATTAACATTGCCATTTTTTTTGTTATTCTGGCAAGATCAAGCCAAATATTATGAGCAGAAAATTGCTATATGGGCTATTTGTCAATACTGTCCATTCTATTTGTTGTTATAATTCTTGATTTGCAGGACTAATGTGCATTTTGTTGATAAACGGTGGGATACAAACTGTAAGTACTGTTTACATCAGACAAAACTGCATTAATGTTAGCAATTTTTTTATCAATGTAGGGTCACTTCAGATACTATGGGTAGGCAAGCAGGTTTTATGGATGTCTGTGAATGAAACAGTTGGCCTTGCTGTTTATTATTACAACTCTGGCTCTGCAGGAATAATGTATATTCAGATGAAGTAAGCTGGAATACAAGCTATGGCTTATGTATGAGACAGATGTGAATATTTAAATGTAAACATTTTTATCTCTGCAGGGTCAAACAAGATAGCATGTCTAGGTTACAGGAGCTGTTGTTGGATTTGCAGAACTAATGTGTATTTGAGTGAAGTAAGCTGGAATACAAGCTGGTACTGTTTGTGTGAGATAGAAAAACAATAGTGTAACCACTAATTTTTTTACCACAATCAGACATCTGAGGTATACACTGCCATTACATTGTCTGTAACTCCTTAGTGAGGAAGACCAACTATGAATGGAAGTGATCTGCTGTTGTTTATAAAGTTAGTAGGCTAAGTCTTTGCAGGATGAATATTCATCTTTGTGTGAAGAA